>NC_086444.1:1006651805-1006674305 GCF_028390025.1 Pseudophryne corroboree | reverse complement strand
CTATCACGAACAATAGTGGAACTTTAGGATGATCAAAGTTTCTTTTTAAACATGCTCACAGATTATACCTACAGTATGTAAACTCTCTATTTATGCCCTGACTAATAACTCCAAACCTTTACCATAAAGAAACAGACTCATCTTCACCTCCTGCAGGACAAGAAATACAGTACAGTAACCTTTACATCAAGGCTGCAATGTGTATGGTCTTATAGTTAGAAAGACAAGGGGGTATAAATCAGTTGTTGAGCATTCGAATGCATGTCGAGAGGTCCCTGGTTCAAATCCAGGTGCCCCTATAATTTGCTTTTAATGTATAGCGTCCCTTTGCAGTCTATACCTTGTTTGGGACTCAAGTAATGTAAAAACATACTCAAGTGGCAGTCAGGCAAAAAAAAAATGTTGACATTTCAACTTAATACTTTACCTCAGGAAAGTACAGTATCAGTGGCAGGTTTTTACAGCTACTTTTGATAGAGAATTATACAGCATAAAATAACTGTACATGAAGGATGAATGCTTTATTCCTAACTAACTTTGATAAATAAGGGAGTATTGGGCATTAACATGGCAGAATTCAAAATTATTTGGTACAGCCATGTTTTCAACTCCGACTGATTTTGCAATTAGTCCATAAGGCATACATGCATTCAGAACATCTGAGCCCACTGACCCAAAATTCAAATATTTTATTTTATTAGCCAAAATGTACCATGATAAAATAGTTTTCAGAAATTATTAATATTGGTTTGGTAACAATTTGTATTTTAGATCAGTTTTACTTCCATAAAACAATGTCACAACTGGATTTCAATAAATCCTACTCTGACTAGCACTAACTATAGTGGAACTTTAGGATGATCAAAGTTTCTTTTTGAGCATGCTCACAGATTATACCTGCAGTATGTGAACTCTCTATTTATGCCCTGACTAATAACTCCAAAGCATTACCATAAAGACACAGACTCATCTTCACCTCCTGCAGGACAAGAAATACAGTACAGTAACGTTTACATCAAGGCTGCAATGTGTATGTGCTTATAGTGAGAAAGAGCAGGGGGTATAGCTCAGTGGTAAAGCATTCGACTGCAGATCGAGATGTCCCTGGTTCAAATCCGGGTGCCTATTACTTGCTTTTAATGTATAGCATCACTTTGCAGTCTATACCTCGTTTGGGACTCAAGTAATGTAAAAACATACTCAAGTGGCAGTCAGGCAACAAAAAATTTTGAAATGTCAACTTAATACTTTACCTCAGGAAAGTACAGTATCAGTGGCAGGTTTTGACTGCTAATTTGATAGAGAATTATACAGGATAAAATCACTATACATGAAGGATGAATGCTTTATTCCTAACTAACTTTGATAAATAAGGGAGTATTGGGCATTAACATGGCAGAATTACAATTTTTTTGGTGCAGCCATGTTTTGAACTCATACTGATTTTGCAATTAGTCCATAAGGCATACATGCATTCCGAACATCTGAGCCCACTGACCTAAAAATCAAATATTTGATTTTATTGCCAAAATGTATCTCAATCAGTTAGTTTTCAGAAATTATTAATATTGGTTTAGTGACAATTTGTATTTTAGTTCTCTTTGGCTTCCATAAAACAATGTCACAACTGGATTTCAATATATACTACTCTGACTAGCACGAACAATAGTGGAGCTTTAGGATGATCAAAGTTTCTTTTTAAACATGCTCACAGATTATACCTACAGTATGTAAACTCTCTATTTATGCCCTGACTAATAACTCCAAACCTTTACCATAAAGAAACAGACTCATCTTCACCTCCTGCAGGACAAGAAATACAGTACAGTAACCTTTACATCAAGGCTGCAATGTGTATGGTCTTATAGTTAGAAAGACCAGGGGGTATAAATCAGTTGTTGAGCATTCGAGTGCATGTCGAGAGGTCCCTGGTTCAAATCCAGGTGCCCCTATAATTTGCTTTTAATGTATAGCGTCCCTTTGCAGTCTATACCTTGTTTGGGACTCAAGTAATGTAAAAACATACTCAAGTGGCAGTCAGGCAACAAAAAATGTTGACATTTCAACTTAATACTTTACCTCAGGAAAGTACAGTATCAGTGGCAGGTTTTTACAGCTACTTTTGATAGAGAATTATACAGCATAAAATAACTGTACATGAAGGATGAATGCTTTATTCCTAACTAACTTTGATAAATAAGGGAGTATTGGGCATTAACATGGCAGAATTCAAAATTATTTGGTACAGCCATGTTTTCAACTCCGACTGATTTTGAAATTAGTCCATAAGGCATACATGCATTCAGAACATCTGAGCCCACTGACCCAAAATTCAAATATTTTATTTTATTAGCAAAAATGTAACATGATAAAATAGTTTTCAGAAATTATTAATATTGGTTTGGTAACAATTTGTATTTTAGATCAGTTTTACTTCCATAAAACAATGTCACAACTGGATTTCAATAAATCCTACTCTGACTAGCACTAACTATAGTGGAACTTTAGGATGATCAAAGTTTCTTTTTGAGCATGCTCACAGATTATACCTGCAGTATGTGAACTCTCTATTTATGCCCTGACTAATAACTCCAAAGCATTACCATAAAGACACAGACTCATCTTCACCTCCTGCAGGACAAGAAATACAGTACAGTAACCTTTACATCAAGGCTGCAATGTGTATGTGCTTATAGTGAGAAAGAGCAAGGGGTATAGCTCAGTGGTAAAGCATTCGACTGCAGATCGAGAGGTCCCTGGTTCAAATCCGGGTGCCTATTACTTGCTTTTAATGTATAGCATCACTTTGCAGTCTATACCTCGTTTGGGACTCAAGTAATGTAAAAACATACTCAAGTGGCAGTCAGGCAACAAAAAATGTTGAAATGTCTACTTAATATTTTACAACAGGAAAGTACAGTATCAGTGGCAGGTTTTGACTGCTAATTTGATAGAGAATTATACAGGATAAAATCACTATACATGAAGGATGAATGCTTTATTCCTAACTAACTTTGATAAATAAGGGAGTATTGGGCATTAACATGGCAGAATTACAATTTTTTTGGTGCAGCCATGTTTTGAACTCATACTGATTTTGCAATTAGTCCATAAGGCATACATGCATTCCGAACATCTGAGCCCACTGACCTAAAAATCAAATATTTGATTTTATTGCCAAAATGTATCTCAATCAGTTAGTTTTCAGAAATTATTAATATTGGTTTAGTGACAATTTGTATTTTAGTTCTCTTTGGCTTCCATAAAACAATGTCACAACTGGATTTCAATATATACTACTCTGACTAGCACGAACAATAGTGGAGCTTTAGGATGATCAAAGTTTATTTTTAAACATGCTCACAGATTATACCTACAGTATGTAAACTCTCTATTTATGCCCTGACTAATAACTCCAAACCTTTACCATAAAGAAACAGACTCATCTTCACCTCCTGCAGGACAAGAAATACAGTACAGTAACCTTTACATCAAGGCTGCAATGTGTATGGTCTTATAGTTAGAAAGACCAGGGGGTATAAATCAGTTGTTGAGCATTCGAGTGCATGTCGAGAGGTCCCTGGTTCAAATCCAGGTGCCCCTATAATTTGCTTATAATGTATAGCGTCCCTTTGCAGTCTATACCTTGTTTGGGACTCAAGTAATGTAAAAACATACTCAAGTGGCAGTCAGGCAACAAAAAATGTTGACATTTCAACTTAATACTTTACCTCAGGAAAGTACAGTATCAGTGGCAGGTTTTTACAGCTACTTTTGATAGAGAATTATACAGCATAAAATAACTGTACATGAAGGATGAATGCTTTATTCCTAACTAACTTTGATAAATAAGGGAGTATTGGGCATTAACATGGCAGAATTCAAAATGATTTGGTACAGCCATGTTTTCAACTCCGACTGATTTTGAAATTAGTCCATAAGGCATACATGCATTCAGAACATCTGAGCCCACTGACCCAAAATTCAAATATTTTATTTTATTAGCAAAAATGTACCATGATAAAATAGTTTTCATAAATTATTAATATTGGTTTGGTAACAATTTGTATTTTAGATCAGTTTTGCTTCCATAAAACAATGTCACAACTGGATTTCAATAAATCCTACTCTGACTAGCACTAACTATAGTGGAACTTTAGGATGATCAAAGTTTCTTTTTGAGCATGCTCACAGATTATACCTGCAGTATGTGAACTCTCTATTTATGCCCTGACTAATAACTCCAAAGCGTTACCATAAAGAAACAGACTCATCTTCACCTCCTGCAGGACAAGAAATACAGTACAGTAACCTTTACATCAAGGCTGCAATGTGTATGTGCTTATAGTGAGAAAGAGCAGGGGGTATATCTCAGTGGTAGAGCATTCGACTGCAGATCGAGAGGTCCCTGGTTCAAATCCGGGTGCCCCATATTACTTGCTTTTAATGTATAGCATCACTTTGCAGTCTATACCTCGTTTGGGACTCAAGTAATGTAAAAACATACTCAAGTGGCAGTCAGGCAACAAAAATTGTTGAAATGTCAACTTAATACTTTACCTCAGGAAAGTACAGTATCAGTGGCAGGTTTTGACTGCTAATTTGATAGAGAATTATACAGGATAACATCACTATACATGAAGGATGAATGCTTTATTCCTAACTAACTTTGATAAATAAGGGAGTATTGGGCATTAACATGGCAGAATTACAATTTTTTTGGTGCAGCCATGTTTTGAACTCATACTGATTTTGCAATTAGTCCATAAGGCATACATGCATTCCGAAAATCTGAGCCCACTGACCTAAAAATCAAATATTTGATTTTATTGCCAAAATGTATCTCAATCAGTTAGTTTTCAGAAATTATTAATATTGGTTTAGTGACAATTTGTATTTTAGTTCTCTTTGGCTTCCATAAAACAATGTCACAACTTGATTTCAATATATACTACTCTGACTATCACGAACAATAGTGGAGCTTTAGGATGATCAAAGTTTCTTTTTAAACATGTTCACAGATTATACCTACAGTATGTAAACTCTCTATTTATGCCCTGACTAATAACTCCAAACCTTTACCATAAAGAAAAAGACTCATCTTCACCTCCTGCAGGACAAGAAACAGTACAGTAACCTTTACATCAAGGCTGCAATGTGTATGGTGTTATAGTTAGAAAGACCAGGGGGTATAAATCAGTTGTTGAGCATTCGAGTGCATGTCAAGAGGTCCCTGGTTCAAATCCAGGTGCCCCTATAATTTGCTTTTAATGTATAGCGTCCCTTTGCAGTCTATACCTTGTTTGGGACTCAAGTAATGTAAAAACATACTCAAGTGGCAGTCAGGCAACAAAAAATGTTGACATTTCAACTTAATACTTTACCTCAGGAAAGTACAGTATCAGTGGCAGGTTTTTACAGCTACTTTTGATAGAGAATTATACAGCATAAAATAACTGTACATGAAGGATGAATGCTTTATTCCTAACTAACTTTGATAAATAAGGGAGTATTGGGCATTAACATGGCAGAATTACAATTTTTTTGGTGCAGCCATGTTTTGAACTCATACTGATTTTGCAATTAGTCCATAAGGCATACATGCATTCTGAACATCTGAGCCCACTGACCTAAAAATCAAATATTTGATTTTATTGCCAAAATGTATCTCAATCAGTTAGTTTTCAGAAATTATTAATATTGGTTTAGTGACAATTTGTATTTTAGTTCTCTTTGGCTTCCATAAAACAATGTCACAACTGGATTTCAATATATACTACTCTGACTAGCACGAACAATAGTGGAGCTTTAGGATGATCAAAGTTTCTTTTTAAACATGCTCACAGATTATACCTACAGTATGTAAACTCTCTATTTATGCCCTGACTAATAACTCCAAACCTTTACCATAAAGAAACAGACTCATCTTCACCTCCTGCAGGACAAGAAATACAGTACAGTAACCTTTACATCAAGGCTGCAATGTGTATGGTCTTATAGTTAGAAAGACCAGGGGGTATAAATCAGTTGTTGAGCATTCGAGTGCATGTCAAGAGGTCCCTGGTTCAAATCCAGGTGCCCCTATAATTTGCTTTTAATGTATAGCGTCCCTTTGCAGTCTATACCTTGTTTGGGACTCAAGTAATGTAAAAACATACTCAAGTGGCAGTCAGGCAACAAAAAATGTTGACATTTCAACTTAATACTTTACCTCAGGAAAGTACAGTATCAGTGGCAGGTTTTTACAGCTACTTTTGATAGAGAATTATACAGCATAAAATAACTGTACATGAAGGATGAATGCTTTATTCCTAACTAACTTTGATAAATAAGGGAGTATTGGGCATTAACATGGCAGAATTCAAAATTATTTGGTACAGCCATGTTTTCAACTCCGACTGATTTTGCAATTAGTCCATAAGGCATACATGCATTCAGAACATCTGAGCCCACTGACCCAAAATTCAAATATTTTATTTTATTAGCAAAAATGTACCATGATAAAATAGTTTTCAGAAATTATTAATATTGGTTTGGTAACAATTTGTATTTTAGATCAGTTTTACTTCCATAAAACAATGTCACAACTGGATTTCAATAAATCCTACTCTGACTAGCACTAACTATAGTGGAACTTTAGGATGATCAAAGTTTCTTTTTGAGCATGCTCACAGATTATACCTGCAGTATGTGAACTCTCTATTTATGCCCTGATTAATAACTCCAAAGCATTACCATAAAGACACAGACTCATTTTCACCTCCTGCAGGACAAGAAATACAGTACAGTAACCTTTACATCAAGGCTGCAATGTGTATGTGCTTACAGCGAGAAAGAGCAGGGGGTATAGCTCAGTGGTAGAGCATTCGACTGCAGATCGAGAGGTCCCTGGTTCAAATCCGGGTGCCTATTACTTGCTTTTAATGTATAGCATCACTTTGCAGTCTATACCTCGTTTGGGACTCAAGTAATGTAAAAACATACTCAAGTGGCAGTCAGGCAACAAAAAATGTTGAAATGTCAACTTAATATTTTACCTCAGGAAAGTACAGTATCAGTGGCAGGTTTTGACTGCTAATTTGATAGAGAATTATACAGGATAAAATCACTATACATGAAGGATGAATGCTTTATTCCTAACTAACTTTGATAAATAAGGGAGTATTGGGCATTAACATGGCAGAATTACAATTTTTTTGGTGCAGCCATGTTTTGAACTCATACTGATTTTGCAATTAGTCCATAAGGCATACATGCATTCAGAACATCTGAGCCCACTGACCCAAAATTCAAATATTTTACTTTATTAGCAAAAATGTACCATGATAAAATAGTTTTCAGAAATTATTAATATTGGTTTGGTAACAATTTGTATTTTAGATCAGTTTTGCTTCCATAAAACAATGTCACAACTGGATTTCAATAAATCCTACTCTGACTAGCACTAACTATAGTGGAACTTTAGGATGATCAAAGTTTCTTTTTGAGCATGCTCACAGATTATACCTGCAGTATGTGAACTCTCTATTTATGCCCTGACTAATAACTCCAAAGCATTACCATAAAGAAACAGACTCATCTTCACCTCCTGCAGGACAAGAAATACAGTACAGTAACCTTTACATCAAGGCTGCAATGTGTATGTGCTTATAG
The DNA here is from genome assembly GCF_028390025.1 of Pseudophryne corroboree. NCBI lineage: Eukaryota > Metazoa > Chordata > Amphibia > Anura > Myobatrachidae > Pseudophryne > Pseudophryne corroboree. The sequence continues at coordinate 1,006,666,652 of NC_086444.1, read as the reverse complement.
TGAGAAAGAGCAGGGAGTATAGCTCAGTAGTAGAGCATTCGACTGCAGATTGAGAGGTCCCTGGTTCAAATCCGGGTGCCCCCTATTACTTGCTTTTAATGTATAGCATCACTTTGCAGTCTATACCTCGTTTGGGACTCAAGTAATGTAAAAACATACTCAAGTGGCAGTCAGGCAACAAAAAATGTTGAAATGTCAACTTAATACTTTACCTCAGGAAAGTACAGTATCAGTGGCAGGTTTTGACTGCTAATTTGATAGAGAATTATACAGGATAAAATCACTATACATGAAGGATGAATGCTTTATTCCTAACTAACTTTGATAAATAAGGGAGTATTGGGCATTAACATGGCAGAATTACAATTTTTTTGGTGCAGCCATGTTTTGAACTCATACTGATTTTGCAATTAGTCAATAAGGCATACATGCATTCCGAACATCTGAGCCCACTGACCTAAAAATCAAATATTTGATTTTATTGCCAAAATGTATCTCAATCAGTTAGTTTTCAGAAATTATTAATATTGGTTTAGTGACAATTTGTATTTTAGTTCTCTTTGGCTTCCATAAAACAATGTCACAACTGGATTTCAATATATACTACTCTGACTAGCACGAACAATAGTGGAGCTTTAGGATGATCAAAGTTTCTTTTTAAACATGCTCACAGATTATACCTACAGTATGTAAACTCTCTATTTATGCCCTGACTAATAACTCCAAACCTTTACCATAAAGAAACAGACTCATTTTCACCTCCTGCAGGACAAGAAATACAGTACAGTAACCTTTACATCAAGGCTGCAATGTGTATGGTCTTATAGTTAAAAAGACCAGGGGGTATAAATCAGTTGTTGAGCATTCGAGTGCATGTCAAGAGGTCCCTGGTTCAAATCCAGGTGCCCCTATAATTTGCTTTTAATGTATAGCGTCCCTTTGCAGTCTATACCTTGTTTGGGACTCAAGTAATGTAAAAACATACTCAAGTGGCAGTCAGGCAACAAAAAATGTTGACATTTCAACTTAATACTTTACCTCAGGAAAGTACAGTATCAGTGGCAGGTTTTTACAGCTACTTTTGATAGAGAATTATACAGCATAAAATAACTGTACATGAAGGATGAATGCTTTATTCCTAACTAACTTTGATAAATAAGGGAGTATTGGGCATTAACATGGCAGAATTACAATTTTTTTGGTGCAGCCATGTTTTGAACTCATACTGATTTTGCAATTAGTCCATTAGGCATACATGCATTCTGAACATCTGAGCCCACTGACCTAAAAATCAAATATTTGATTTTATTGCCAAAATGTATCTCAATCAGTTAGTTTTCAGAAATTATTAATATTGGTTTAGTGACAATTTGTATTTTAGTTCTCTTTGGCTTCCATAAAACAATGTCACAACTGGATTTCAATATATACTACTCTGACTAGCACGAACAATAGTGGAGCTTTAGGATGATCAAAGTTTCTTTTTAAACATGCTCACAGATTATACCTACAGTATGTAAACTCTCTATTTATGCCCTGACTAATAACTCCAAACCTTTACCATAAAGAAACAGACTCATCTTCACCTCCTGCAGGACAAGAAATACAGTACAGTAACCTTTACATCAAGGCTGCAATGTGTATGGTCTTATAGTTAGAAAGACCAGGGGGTATAAATCAGTTGTTGAGCATTCGAGTGCATGTCAAGAGGTCCCTGGTTCAAATCCAGGTGCCCCTATAATTTGCTTTTAATGTATAGCGTCCCTTTGCAGTCTATACCTTGTTTGGGACTCAAGTAATGTAAAAACATACTCAAGTGGCAGTCAGGCAACAAAAAATGTTGACATTTCAACTTAATACTTTACCTCAGGAAAGTACAGTATCAGTGGCAGGTTTTTACAGCTACTTTTGATAGAGAATTATACAGCATAAAATAACTGTACATGAAGGATGAATGCTTTATTCCTAACTAACTTTGATAAATAAGGGAGTATTGGGCATTAACATGGCAGAATTCAAAATTATTTGGTACAGCCATGTTTTCAACTCCGACTGATTTTGCAATTAGTCCATAAGGCATACATGCATTCAGAACATCTGAGCCCACTGACCCAAAATTCAAATATTTTATTTTATTAGCAAAAATGTACCATGATAAAATAGTTTTCAGAAATTATTAATATTGGTTTGGTAACAATTTGTATTTTAGATCAGTTTTACTTCCATAAAACAATGTCACAACTGGATTTCAATAAATCCTACTCTGACTAGCACTAACTATAGTGGAACTTTAGGATGATCAAAGTTTCTTTTTGAGCATGCTCACAGATTATACCTGCAGTATGTGACCTCTCTATTTATGCCCTGATTAATAACTCCAAAGCATTACCATAAAGACACAGACTCATCTTCACCTCCTGCAGGACAAGAAATACAGTACAGTAACCTTTACATCAAGGCTGCAATGTGTATGTGCTTATAGTGAGAAAGAGCAGGGGGTATAGCTCAGTGGTAGAGCATTCGACTGCAGATCGAGAGGTCCCTGGTTCAAATCCGGGTGCCTATTACTTGCTTTTAATGTATAGCATCACTTTGCAGTCTATACCTCGTTTGGGACTCAAGTAATGTAAAAACATACTCAAGTGGCAGTCAGGCAACAAAAAATGTTGAAATGTCAACTTAATATTTTACCTCAGGAAAGTACAGTATCAGTGGCAGGTTTTGACTGCTAATTTGATAGAGAATTATACAGGATAAAATCACTATACATGAAGGATGAATGCTTTATTCCTAACTAACTTTGATAAATAAGGGAGTATTGGGCATTAACATGGCAGAATTACAATTTTTTTGGTGCAGCCATGTTTTGAACTCATACTGATTTTGCAATTAGTCCATAAGGCATACATGCATTCCGAACATCTGAGCCCACTGACCTAAAAATCAAATATTTGATTTTATTGCCAAAATGTATCTCAATCAGTTAGTTTTCAGAAATTATTAATATTGGTTTAGTGACAATTTGTATTTTAGTTCTCTTTGGCTTCCATAAAACAATGTCACAACTGGATTTCAATATATACTACTCTGACTAGCACGAACAATAGTGGAGCTTTAGGATGATCAAAGTTTCTTTTTAAACATGCTCACAGATTATACCTACAGTATGTAAACTCTCTATTTATGCCCTGACTAATAACTCCAAACCTTTACCATAAAGAAACAGACTCATCTTCACCTCCTGCAGGACAAGAAATACAGTACAGTAACCTTTACATCAAGGCTGCAATGTGTATGGTCTTATAGTTAAAAAGACCAGGGGGTATAAATCAGTTGTTGAGCATTCGAGTGCATGTCAAGAGGTCCCTGGTTCAAATCCAGGTGCCCCAATAATTTGCTTTTAATGTATAGCGTCCCTTTGCAGTCTATACCTTGTTTGGGACTCAAGTAATGTAAAAACATACTCAAGTGGCAGTCAGGCAACAAAAAATGTTGACATTTCAACTTAATACTTTACCTCAGGAAAGTACAGTATCAGTGGCAGGTTTTTACAGCTACTTTTGATAGAGAATTATACAGCATAAAATAACTGTACATGAAGGATGAATGCTTTATTCCTAACTAACTTTGATAAATAAGGGAGAATTGGGCATTAACATGGCAGAATTCAAAATGATTTGGTACAGCCATGTTTTCAACTCCGACTGATTTTGAAATTAGTCCATAAGGCATACATGCATTCAGAACATCTGAGCCCACTGACCCAAAATTCAAATATTTTATTTTATTAGCAAAAATGTACCATGATAAAATAGTTTTCATTAATTATTAATATTGGTTTGGTAACAATTTGTATTTTAGATCAGTTTTGCTTCCATAAAACAATGTCACAACTGGATTTCAATAAATCCTACTCTGACTAGCACTAACTATAGTGGAATTTTAGGATGATCAAAGTTTCTTTTTGAGCATGCTCACAGATTATACCTGCAGTATGTGAGCTCTCTATTTATGCCCTGACTAATAACTCCAAAGCATTACCATAAAGAAACAGACTCATCTTCACCTCCTGCAGGACAAGAAATACAGTACAGTAACCTTTACATCAAGGCTGCAATGTGTATGTGCTTATAGTGAGAAAGAGCAGGGGGTATATCTCAGTGGTAGAGTATTCGACTGCAGATCGAGAGGTTCCTGGTTCAAATCCGGGTGTCCCCTATTACTTGCTTTTAATGTATAGCATCACTTTGCAGTCTATACCTCGTTTGGGACTCAAGTAATGTAAAAACATACTCAAGTGGCAGTCAGGCAACAAAAAATGTTGAAATGTCAACTCAATACTTTACCTCAGGAAAGTACAGTATCAGTGGCAGGTTTTAACTGCTAATTTGATAGAGAATTATACAGGATAAAATCACTATACATGAAGGATGAATGCTTTATTCCTAACTAACTTTGATAAATAAGGGAGTATTGGGCATTAACATGGCAGAATTACAATTTTTTTGGTGCAGCCATGTTTTGAACTCATACTGATTTTGCAATTAGTCCATAAGGCATACATGCATTCAGAACATCTGAGCCCACTGACCTAAAAATCAAATATTTGATTTTATTGCCAAAATGTATCTCAATCAGTTAGTTTTCAGAAATTATTAATATTGGTTTAGTGACAATTTGTATTTTAGTTCTCTTTGGCTTCCATAAAACAATGTCACAACTGGATTTCAATATATACTACTCTGACTAGCACGAACAATAGTGGAACTTTAGGATGATCAAAGTTTCTTTTTAAACATGCTCACAGATTATACCTACAGTATGTAAACTCTCTATTTATGCCCTGACTAATAACTCCAAACCTTTACCATAAAGAAACAGACTCATCTTCACCTCCTGCAGGACAAGAAATACAGTACAGTAACCTTTACATCAAGGCTGCAATGTGTATGGTCTTATAGTTAGAAAGACCAGGGGGTATAAATCAGTTGTTGAGCATTCGAATGCATGTCGAGAGGTCCCTGGTTCAAATCCAGGTGCCCCTATAATTTGCTTTTAATGTATAGCGTCCCTTTGCAGTCTATACCTTGTTTGGGACTCAAGTAATGTAAAAACATACTCAAGTGGCAGTCAGGCAACAAAAATTTTTGACATTTCAACTTAATACTTTACCTCAGGAAAGTACAGTGTCAGTGGCAGGTTTTTACAGCTACTTTTGATAGAGAATTATACAGCATAAAATAACTGTACATGAAGGATGAATGCTTTATTCCTAACTAACTTTGATAAATAAGGGAGTATTGGGCATGAACATGGCAGAATTCTAAATTATTTGGTACAGCCATGTTTTCAACTCCGACTGATTTTGCAATTAGTCCATAAGGCATACATGCATTCAGAACATCTGAGCCCACTGACCCAAAATTCAAATATTTTATTTTATTAGCAAAAATGTACCATGATAAAATAGTTTTCAGAAATTATTAATATTGGTTTGGTAACAATTTGTATTTTAGATCAGTTTTGCTTCAATAAAACAATGTCACAACTGGATTTCAATAAATCCTACTCTGACTAGCACTAACTATAGTGGAACTTTAGGATGATCAAAGTTTCTTTTTGAGCATGCTCACAGATTATACCTGCAGTATGTGAACTCTCTATTTATGCCCTGACTAATAACTCCAAAGCATTACCATAAAGAAACAGACTCATCTTCACCTCCTGCAGGACAAGAAATACAGTACAGTAACCTTTACATCAAGGCTGCAATGTGTATGTGCTTATAGCGAAAAAGAGCAGGGGGTATAGCTCAGTAGTAGAGCATTCGACTGCAGATCGAGAGGTCCCTGGTTCAAATCCGGGTGCCCCCTATTACTTGCTTTTAATGTATAGCATCACTTTGCAGTCTATACCTCGTTTGGGACTCAAGTAATGTAAAAACATACTCAAGTGGCAGTCAGGCAACAAAAAATGTTGAAATGTCAACTTAATACTTTACCTCAGGAAAGAACAGTATCAGTGGCAGGTTTTGACTGCTAATTTGATAGAGAATTATACAGGATAAAATCACTATACATGAAGGATGAATGCTTTATTCCTAACTAACTTTGATACATAAGGGAGTATTGGGCATTAACATGGCAGAATTACAATTTTTTTGGTGCAGCCATGTTTTGAACTCATACTGATTTTGCAATTAGTCCATAAGGCATACATGCATTCAGAACATCTGAGCCCACTGACCTAAAAATCAAATATTTGATTTTATTGCCAAAATGTATCTCAATCAGTTAGTTTTCAGAAATTATTAATATTGGTTTAGTGACAATTTGTATTTTAGTTCTCTTTGGCTTCCATAAAACAATGTCACAACTGGATTTCAATATATACTACTCTGACTAGCACGAACAATAGTGGAGCTTTAGGATGATCAAAGTTTCTTTTTAAACATGCTCACAGATTATACCTACAGTATGTAAACTCTCTATTTATGCCCTGACTAATAACTCCAAACCTTTACCATAAAGAAACAGACTCATCTTCACCTCCTGCAGGACAAGAAATACAGTACAGTAACCTTTACATCAAGGCTGCAATGTGTATGGTCTTATAGTTAGAAAGACCAGGGGGTATAAATCAGTTGTTGAGCATTCGAGTGCATGTCAAGAGGTCCCTGGTTCAAATCCAGGTGCCCCTATAATTTGCTTTTAATGTATAGCGTCCCTTTGCAGTCTATACCTTGTTTGGGACTCAAGTAATGTAAAAACATACTCAAGTGGCAGTCAGGCAACAAAAAATGTTGACATTTCAACTTAATACTTTACCTCAGGAAAGTACAGTATCAGTGGCAGGTTTTTACAGCTACTTTTGATAGAGAATTATACAGCATAAAATAACTGTACATGAAGGATGAATGCTTTATTCCTAACTAACTTTGATAAATAAGGGAGTATTGGGCATTAACATGGCAGAATTCAAAATTATTTGGTACAGCCATGTTTTCAACTCCGACTGATTTTGCAATTAGTCCATAAGGCATACATGCATTCAGAACATCTGAGCCCACTGACCCAAAATTCAAATATTTTGTTTTATTAGCAAAAATGTACCATGATAAAATAGTTTTCATAAATTATTAATATTGGTTTGGTAACAATTTGTATTTTAGATCTCTTTGGCTTCCATAAAACAATGTCACAACTGGATTTCAATAAATCCTACTCTGACTAGCACTAACTATAGTGGAACTTTAGGATGATCAAAATTTCTTTTTGAGCATGCTCACAGATTATACCTGCAGTATGTGAACTCTCTATTTATGCCCTGACTAATAACTCCAAAGCATTACCATAAAGAAACAGACTCATCTTCACCTCCTGCAGGACAAAAAAAAAACAGTACAGTAACCTTTACATCAAGGCTGCAATGTGTATGTGCTTATAGTGAGAAATAGCAGGGGGTATAGCTCAGTGGTAGAGCATTCGACTGCAGATCGAGAGGTCCCTGGTTCAAATCCGGGTGCCCCCTATTACTTGCTTTTAATGTATAGCATCACTTTGCAGTCTATACCTCGTTTGGGACTCAAGTAATGTAAAAACATACTCAAGTGGCAGTCAGGCAACAAAAAATGTTGAAATGTCAACTTAATACTTTACCTCAGGAAAGTACAGTATCAGTGGCAGGTTTTGACTGCTAATTTGATAGAGAATTATACAGGATAAAATCACTATACATGAAGGATGAATGCTTTATTCCTAACTTACTTTGATAAATAAGGGAGTATTGGGCATTAACATGGCAGAATTACAATTTTTTTGGTGCAGCCATGTTTTGAACTCATACTGATTTTGCAATTAGTCCATAAGGCATACATGCATTCCAAACATCTGAGCCCACTGACCTAAAAATCAAATATTTGATTTTATTGCCAAAATGTATCTCAATCAGTTAGTTTTCAGAAATTATTAATATTGGTTTAGTGACAATTTGTATTTTAGTTCTCTTTGGCTTCCATAAAACAATGTCACAACTGGATTTCAATATATACTACTCTGACTAGCACGAACAATAGTGGAGCTTTAGGATGATCAAAGTTTCTTTTTAAACATGCTCACAGATTATACCTACAGTATGTAAACTCTCTATTTATGCCCTGACTAATAACTCCAAACCTTTACCATAAAGAAACAGACTCATCTTCACCTCCTGCAGGACAAGAAATACAGTACAGTAACCTTTACATCAAGGCTGCAATGTGTATGGTCTTATAGTTAGAAAGACCAGGGGGTATAAATCAGTTGTTGAGCATTCGAGTGCATGTCGAGAGGTCCCTGGTTCAAATCCAGGTGCCCCTATAATTTGCTTTTAATGTATAGCGTCCCTTTGCAGTCTATACCTTGTTTGGGACTCAAGTAATGTAAAAACATACTCAAGTGGCAGTCAGGCAACAAAAAATGTTGACATTTCAACTTAATACTTTACCTCAGGAAAGTACAGTATCAGTAGCAGGTTTTTACAGCTACTTTTGATAGAGAATTATACAGCATAAAATAACTGTACATGAAGGATGAATGCTTTATTCCTAACTAACTTTGATAAATAAGGGAGTATTGGGCATTAACATGGCAGAATTAAAAATTATTTGGTACAGCCATGTTTTCAACTCCGACTGATTTTGCAATTAGTCCATAAGGCATACATGCATTCAGAACATCTGAGCCCACTGACCCAAAATTCAAATATTTTATTTAATTAGCAAAAATGTACCATGATAAAATAGATTTCAGAAATTATTAATATTGGTTTGGTAACAATTTGTATTTTAGATCAGTTTTGCTTCCATAAAACAATGTCACAACTGGATTTCAATAAATCCTACTCTGACTAGCACTAACTATAGTGGAACTTTAGGATGATCAAAGTTTATTTTTGAGCATGCTCACAGATTATACCTGCAGTATGTGAACTCTCTATTTATGCCCTGACTAATAACTCCAAAGCATTACCATAAAGAAACAGACTCATCTTCACCTCCTGCAGGACAAGAAATACAGTACAGTAACCTTTACATCAAGGCTGCAATGTGTATGTGCTTAGAGTGAGAAATAGCATGGGGTATAGCTCAGTGGTAGAGCATTCGACTGCAGATCGAGAGGTCTCTGGTTCAAATCTGGGTGCCCCCTATTACTTGCTTTTAATGTATAGCATCACTTTGCAGTCTATACCTCGTTTGGGACTCAAGTAATGTAAAAACATACTCAAGTGGCAGTCAGGCAACAAAAAATGTTGAAATGTCAATTTAATACTTTACCTCAGGAAAGTACAGTATCAGAGGCAGGTTTTGACTGCTAATTTGATAGAGAATTATACAGGATAAAATCACTATACATGAAGGATGAATGCTTTATTCCTAACTAACTTCGATAAATAAGGGAGTATTGGGCATTAACATGGCAGAATTACAATTTTTTTGGTGCAGCCATGTTTTGAACTCATACTGATTTTGCAATTAGTCCATAAGGCATACATGCATTCCGAACATCTGAGCCCACTGACCTAAAAATCAAATATTTGATTTTATTGCCAAACTGTATCTCAATCAGTTAGTTTTCAGAAATTATTAATATTGGTTTAGTGACAATTTGTATTTTAGTTCTCTTTGGCTTCCATAAAACAATGTCACAACTGGATTTCAATATATACTACTCTGACTAGCACGAACAATAGTGGAGCTTTAGGATGATCAAAGTTTCTTTTTAAACATGCTCACAGATTATACCTACAGTATGTAAACTCTCTATTTATGCCCTGACTAATAACTCCAAACCTTTACCATAAAGAAATAGACTCATCTTCATCGCCTGCAGGACAAGAAATACAGTACAGTAACCTTTACATCAAGGCTGCAATGTGTATGGTCTTATAGTTAGAAAGACCAGGGGTTATAAATCAGTTGTTGAGCATTCGAGTGCATGTCGAGAGGTCCCTGGTTCAAATCCAGGTGCCCCTATAATTTGCTTTTAATGTATAGCGTCCCTTTGCAGTCTATACCTTGTTTGGGACTCAAGTAATGTAAAAACATACTCAAGTGGCAGTCAGGCAACAAAATATGTTGACATTTCAACTTAATACTTTACCTCAGGAAAGTACAGTATCAGTGGCAGGTTTTTACAGCTACTTTTGATAGAGAATTTTACAGCATAAAATAACTGTACATGAAGGATGAATGCTTTATTCCTAACTAACTTTGATAAATAAGGGAGTATTGGGCATTAACATGGCAGAATTCAAAATTATTTGGTACAGCCATGTTTTCAACTCCGACTGATTTTGCAATTAGTCCATAAGGCATACATGCATTCAGAACATCTGAACCCACTGACCCAAAATTCAAATATTTTATTTTATTAGCAAAAATGTACCATGATAAAATAGTTTTCAGAAATTATTAATATTGGTTTGGTAACAATTTGTATTTTAGATCAGTTTTGCTTCCATAAAACAATGTCACAACTGGATTTCAATAAATCCTACTGTGACTAGCACTAACTATAGTGGAACTTTAGGATGATCAAAGTTTCTTTTTGAGCATGCTCACAGATTATACCTGCAGTATGTGAACTCTCTATTTATGCCCTGACTAATAACTCCAAAGCATTACCATAAAGAAACAGACTCATCTTCACCTCCTGCAGGACAAGAAATACAGTACAGTAACCTTTACATCAAGGCTGCAATGTGTATGTGCTTATAGTGAGAAAGAGCAGGGGATATAGCTCGGTGGTAGAGCATTCGACTGCAGCTCGAGAGGTCCATGGTTCAAATCCGGGTGACCCCTATTACTTGCTTTTAATGTATAGCATCACTTTGCAGTCTATACCTCGTTTGGGACTCAAGTAATGTAAAAACATACTCAAGTGGCAGTCAGGCAACAAAAAATGTTGAAATGTCAACTTAATACTTTACTTCAGGAAAGTACAGTATCAGTGGCAGGTTTTGACTGCTAATTTGATAGAGAATTATACAGGATAAAATCACTATACATGAAGGATGAATGCTTTATTCCTAACTAACTTCGATAAATAAGGGAGTATTGGGCATTAACATGACAGAATTACAATTTTTTTGGTGCAGCCATGTTTTGAACTCATACTGATTTTGCATTTAGTCCATAAGGCATACATGCATTCCGAAAATCTGAGCCCACTGACCTAAAAATCAAATATTTGATTTTATTGCCAAAATGTATCTCAATCAGTTAGTTTTCAGAAATTATTAATATTGGTTTAGTGACAATTTGTATTTTAGTTCTCTTTGGCTTCCATAAAACAATGTCACAACTGGATTTCAATATATACTACTCTGACTAGCACGAACAATAGTGGAGCTTTAGGATGATCAAAGTTTCTTTTTAAACATGCTCACAGATTATACCTACAGTATGTAAACTCTCTATTTATGCCCTGACTAATAACTCCAAACCTTTACCATAAAGAAATAGACTCATCTTCATCTCCTGCAGGACAAGAAATACAGTACAGTAACCTTTACATCAAGGCTGCAATGTGTATGGTCTTATAGTTAGAAAGACCAGGGGTTATAAATCAGTTGTTGAACATTCGAGTGCATGTCGAGAGGTCCCTGGTTCAAATCCAGGTGCCCCTATAATTTGCTTTTAATGTATAGCGTCCCTTTGCAGTCTATACCTTGTTTGGGACTCAAGTAATGTAAAAACATACTCAAGTGGCAGTCAGGCAACAAAAAATGTTGACATTTCAACTTAATATTTTACCTCAGGAAAGTACAGTATCAGTGGCAGGTTTTTACAGCTACTTTTGATAGAGAATTTTACAGCATAAAATAACTGTACATGAAGGATGAATGCTTTATTCCTAACTAACTTTGATAAATAAGGGAGTATTGGGCATTAACATGGCAGAATTCAAAATTATTTGGTACAGCCATGGTTTCAACTCCGACTGATTTTGCAATTAGTCCATAAGGCATACATGCATTCAGAACATCTGAGCCCACTGACCCAAAATTCAAATATTTTATTTTATTAGCAAAAATGTACCATGATAAAATAATTTTCAGAAATTATTAATATTGGTTTAGTAACAATTTGTATTTTAGATCAGTTTTGCTTCCATAAAACAATGTCACAACTGGATTTCAATAAATCCTACTCTGACTAGCACTAACTATAGTGGAACTTTAGGATGATCAAAGTTTCTTTTTGAGCATGCTCACAGATTATACCTGCAGTATGTGAACTCTCTATTTATGCCCTGACTAATAACTCCAAAGCATTACCATAAAGAAACAGACTCATCTTCACCTCCTGCAGGACAAGAAATACAGTACAGTAACCTTTACATCAAGGCTGCAATGTGTATGTGCTTATAGTGAGAAAGAGCAGGGGGTATAGCTCAGTGGTAGAGCATTCGACCGCAGATCGAGAGGTCCCTGGTTCAAATCCGGGTGCCTATTACTTGCTTTTAATGTATAGCATCACTTTGCAGTCTATACCTCGTTTGGGACTCAAGTAATGTAAAAACATACTCAAGTGGCAGTCAGGCAACAAAAAATGTTGAAATGTCAACTTAATATTTTACCTCAGGAAAGTACAGTATCAGTGGCAGGTTTTGACTGCTAATTTGATAGAGAATTATACAGGATAAAATCACTATACATGAAGGATGAATGCTTTATTCCTAACTAACTTTGATAAATAAGGGAGTATTGGGCATTAACATGGCAGAATTAAAAAATTTTTGGTGCAGCCATGTTTTGAACTCATACTGATTTTGCAATTAGTCCATAAGGCATACATGCATTCAGAACATCTGAGCCCACTGACCTAAAAATCAAATATTTGATTTTATTGCCAAAATGTATCTCAATCAGTTAGTTTTCAGAAATTATTAATATTGGTTTAGTGACAATTTGTATTTTAGTTCTCTTTGGCTTCCATAAAACAATGTCACAACTGGATTTCAATATATACTACTCTGACTAGCACGAACAATAGTGGAACTTTAGGATGATCAAAGTTTCTTTTTAAACATGCTCACAGATTATACCTACAGTATGTAAACTCTCTATTTATGCCCTGACTAATAACTCCAAACCTTTACCATAAAGAAACAGACTCATCTTCACCTCCTGCAGGACAAGAAATACAGTACAGTAACCTTTACATCAAGGCTGCAATGTGTATGGTCTTATAGTTAGAAAGACCAGGGGGTATAAATCAGTTGTTGAGCATTCGAATGCATGTCGAGAGGTCCCTGGTTCAAATCCAGGTGCCCCTATAATTTGCTTTTAATGTATAGCGTCCCTTTGCAGTCTATACCTTGTTTGGGACTCAAGTAATGTAAAAACATACTCAAGTGGCAGTCAGGCAACAAAAATTTTTGACATTTCAACTTAATACTTTACCTCAGGAAAGTACAGTGTCAGTGGCAGGTTTTTACAGCTACCTTTGATAGAGAATTATACAGCATAAAATAACTGTACATGAAGGATGAATGCTTTATTCCTAACTAACTTTGATAAATAAGGGAGTATTGGGCATGAACATGGCAGAATTCAAAATTATTTGGTACAGCCATGTTTTCAACTCCGACTGATTTTGCAATTAGTCCATAAGGCATACATGCATTCAGAACATCTGAGCCCACTGACCCAAAATTCAAATATTTTATTTTATTAGCAAAAAAGTACCATGATAAAATAGTTTTCATAAATTATTAATATTGGTTTGGTAACAATTTGTATTTTAGATCAGTTTTGCTTCCATAAAACAATGTCACAACTGGATTTCAATAAATCCTACTCTGACTAGCACTAACTATAGTGGAACTTTAGGATGATCAAAGTTTCTTTTTGAGCATGCTCACAGATTATACCTGCAGTATGTGAGCTCTCTATTTATGCCCTGACTAATAACTCCAAAGCATTACCATAAAGAAACAGACTCATCTTCACCTCCTGCAGGACAAGAAATACAGTACAGTAACCTTTACATCAAGGCTGCAATGTGTATGTGCATATAGTGAGAAAGAGCAGGGGGTATAGCTCAGTGGTAGAGCATTCGACTGCAGATCGAGAGGTCCCTGGTTCAAATCCGGGTGCCCCCTATTACTTGTTTTTAATGTATAGCATCACTTTGCAGTCTATACCTCGTTTGGGACTCAAGTAATGTAAAAACATACTCAAGTGGCAGTCAGGCAACAAAAAATGATGAAATGTCAACTCAATACTTTACCTCAGGAAAGTACAGTATCAGTGGCAGGTTTTGACTGCTAATTTGATAGAGAATTATACAGGATAAAATCACTATACATGAAGGATGAATGCTTTATTCCTAACTAACTTTGATAAATAAGGGAGTATTGGGCATTAACATGGCAGAATTACAATTTTTTTGGTGCAGCCATGTTTTGAACTCATACTGATTTTGCAATTAGTCCATAAGGCATACATGCATTCAGAACATCTGAGCCCACTGACCTAAAAATCAAATATTTGATTTTATTGCCAAAATGTATCTCAATCAGTTAGTTTTCAGAAATTATTAATATTGGTTTAGTGACAATTTGTATTTTAGTTCTCTTTGGCTTCCATAAAACAATGTCACAACTGGATTTCAATATATACTACTCTGACTAGCACGAACAATAGTGGAGCTTTAGGATGATCAAAGTTTCTTATTAAACATGCTCACAGATTATACCTACAGTATGTAAACTCTCTATTTATGCCCTGACTAATAACTCCAAACCTTTAACATAAAGAAACAGACTCATCTTCACCTCCTGCAGGACAAGAAATACAGTA
>NC_086444.1:1006629305-1006646805 GCF_028390025.1 Pseudophryne corroboree | reverse complement strand
GGTCTTATAGTTAGAAAGACCAGGGGGTATAAATCAGTTGTTGAGCATTCGAATGCATGTCGAGAGGTCCCTGGTTCAAATCCAGGTGCCCCTATAATTTGCTTTTAATGTATAGCGTCCCTTTGCAGTCTATACCTTGTTTGGGACTCAAGTAATGTAAAAACATACTCAAGTGGCAGTCAGGCAACAAAAATTTTTGACATTTCAACTTAATACTTTACCTCAGGAAAGTACAGTGTCAGTGGCAGGTTTTTACAGCTACTTTTGATAGAGAAGTATACAGCATAAAATAACTGTACATGAAGGATGAATGCTTTATTCCTAACTAACTTTGATAAATAAGGGAGTATTGGGCATGAACATGGCAGAATTCAAAATTATTTGGTACAGCCATGTTTTCAACTCCGACTGATTTTGCAATTAGTCCATAAGGCATACATGCATTCAGAACATCTGAGCCCACTGACCCAAAATTCAAATATTTTATTTTATTAGCAAAAATGTACCATGATAAAATAGTTTTCAGAAATTATTAATATTGGTTTGGTAACAATTTGTATTTTAGATCAGTTTTGCTTCAATAAAACAATGTCACAACTGGATTTCAATAAATCCTACTCTGACTAGCACTAACTATAGTGGAACTTTAGGATGATCAAAGTTTCTTTTTGAGCATGCTCACAGATTATACCTGCAGTATGTGAACTCTCTATTTATGCCCTGACTAATAACTCCAAAGCATTACCATAAAGAAACAGACTCATCTTCACCTCCTGCAGGACAAGAAATACAGTACAGTAACCTTTACATCAAGGCTGCAATGTGTATGTGCTTATAGTGAGAAAGAGCAGGGGGTATAGCTCAGTAGTAGAGCATTCAACTGCAGATCGAGAGGTCCCTGGTTCAAATCCGGGTTCCCCCTATTACTTGCTTTTAATGTATAGCATCACTTTGCAGTCTATACCTCGTTTGGGACTCAAGTAATGTAAAAACATACTCAAGTGGCAGTCAGGTAACAAAAAATGTTGAAATGTCAACTTAATACTTTACCTCAGGAAAGAACAGTATCAGTGGCAGGTTTTGACTGCTAATTTGATAGAGAATTATACAGGATAAAATCACTATACATGAAGGATGAATGCTTTATTCCTAACTAACTTTGATACATAAGGGAGTATTGGGCATTAACATGGCAGAATTACAATTTTTTTGGTGCAGCCATGTTTTGAACTCATACTGATTTTGCAATTAGTCCATAAGGCATACATGCATTCAGAACATCTGAACACACTGACCTAAAAATCAAATATTTGATTTTATTGCCAAAATGTATCTCAATCAGTTAGTTTTCAGAAATTATTAATATTGGTTTAGTGACAATTTGTATTTAAGTTCTCTTTGGCTTCCATAAAACAATGTCACAACTGGATTTCAATATATACTACTCTGACTAGCACGAACAATAGTGGAGCTTTAGGATGATCAAAGTTTCTTTTTAAACATGCTCACAGATTATACCTACAGTATGTAAACTCTCTATTTATGCCCTGACTAATAACTCCAAACCTTTACCATAAAGAAACAGACTCATCTTCACCTCCTGCAGGACAAGAAATACAGTACAGTAACCTTTACATCAAGGCTGCAATGTGTATGGTCTTATAGTTAGAAAGACCAGGGGGTATAAATCAGTTGTTGAGCATTAGAGTGCATGTCAAGAGGTCCCTGGTTCAAATCCAGGTGCCCCTATAATTTGCTTTTAATGTATAGCGTCCCTTTGCAGTCTATACCTTGTTTGGGACTCAAGTAATGTAAAAACATACTCAAGTGGCAGTCAGGCAACAAAAAATGTTGACATTTCAACTTAATACTTTACCTCAGGAAAGTACAGTATCAGTGGCAGGTTTTTACAGCTACTTTTGATAGAGAATTATACAGCATAAAATAACTGTACATGAAGGATGAATGCTTTATTCCTAACTAACTTTGATAAATAAGGGAGTATTGGGCATTAACATGGCAGAATTCAAAATTATTTGGTACAGCCATGTTTTCAACTCCGACTGATTTTGCAATTAGTCCATAAGGCATACATGCATTCAGAACATCTGAGCCCACTGACCCAAAATTCAAATATTTTATTTTATTAGCAAAAATGTACCATGATAAAATAGTTTTCATAAATTATTAATATTGGTTTGGTAACAATTTGTATTTTAGATCAGTTTTGCTTCCATAAAACAATGTCACAACTGGATTTCAATAAATCCTACTGTGACTAGCACTAACTATAGTGGAACTTTAGGATGATCAAAGTTTCTTTTTGAGCATGCTCACAGATTATACCTGCAGTATGTGAACTCTCTATTTATGCCCTGACTAATAACTCCAAAGCATTACCATAAAGAAACAGACTCATCTTCACCTCCTGCAGGACAAGAAATACAGTACAGTAACCTTTACATCAAGGCTGCAATGTGTATGTGCTTATAGTGAGAAAGAGCAGGGGATATAGCTCGGTGGTAGAGCATTCGACTGCAGCTCGAGAGGTCCATGATTCAAATCCGGGTGACCCCTATTACTTGCTTTTAATGTATAGCATCACTTTGCAGTCTATACCTCGTTTGGGACTCAAGTAATGTAAAAACATACTCAAGTGGCAGTCAGGCAACAAAAAATGTTGAAATGTCAACTTAATACTTTACCTCAGGAAAGTACAGTATCAGTGGCAGGTTTTGACTGCTAATTTGATAGAGAATTATACAGGATAAAATCACTATACATGAAGGATGAATGCTTTATTCCTAACTAACTTCGATAAATAAGGGAGTATTGGGCATTAACATGACAGAATTACAATTTTTTTGGTGCAGCCATGTTTTGAACTCATACTGATTTTGCATTTAATCCATAAGGCATACATGCATTCCGAAAATCTGAGCCCACTGACCTAAAAATCAAATATTTGATTTTATTGCAAAATGTATCTCAATCAGTTAGTTTTCAGAAATTATTAATATTGGTTTAGTGACAATTTGTATTTTAGTTCTCTTTGGCTTCCATAAAACAATGTCACAACTGGATTTCAATATATACTACTCTGACTAGCACGAACAATAGTGGAGCTTTAGGATGATCAAAGTTTCTTTTTAAACATGCTCACAGATTATACCTACAGTATGTAAACTCTCTATTTATGCCCTGACTAATAACTCCAAACCTTTACCATAAAGAAACAGACTCATCTTCACCTCCTGCAGGACAAGAAATACAGTACAGTAACCTTTACATCAAGGCTGCAATGTGTATGGTCTTATAGTTAGAAAGACCAGGGGGTATAAATCAGTTGTTGAGCATTCGAGTGCATGTAGAGAGGTCCCTGGTTCAAATCCAGGTGCCCCTATAATTTGCTTTTAATGTATAGCGTCCCTTTGCAGTCTATACCTTGTTTGGGACTCAAGTAATGTAAAAACATACTCAAGTGGCAGTCAGGCAACAAAAAATGTTGACATTTCAAATTAATACTTTACCTCAGGAAAGTACAGTATCAGTGGCAGGTTTTTACAGCTACTTTTGATAGAGAATTATACAGCATAAAATAACTGTACATGAAGGATGAATGCTTTATTCCTAACTAACTTTGATAAATAAGGGAGTATTGGGCATTAACATGGCAGAATTCAAAATTATTTGGTACAGCCATGTTTTCAACTCCGACTGATTTTGCAATTAGTCCATAAGGCATACATGCATTCAGAACATCTGAGCCCACTGACCCAAAATTCAAATATTTTATTTTATTAGCAAAAATGTACCATGATAAAATAGTTTTCAGAAATTATTAATATTGGTTTGGTAACAATTTGTATTTTAGATCAGTTTTGCTTCCATAAAACAATGTCACAACTGGATTTCAATAAATCCTACTCTGACTAGCACTAACTATAGTGGAACTTTAGGATGATCAAACTTTCTTTCTGAGCATGCTCACAGATTATACCTGCAGTATGTGAACTCTCTATTTATGCCCTGACTAATAACTCCAAAGCATTACCATAAAGAAACAGACTCATCTTCACCTCCTGCAGGACAAGAAATACAGTACAGTAACCTTTACATCAAGGCTGCAATGTGTATGTGCTTAGAGTGAGAAATAGCATGGGGTATAGCTCAGTGGTAGAGCATTCGACTGCAGATCGAGAGGTCCCTGGTTCAAATCTGGGTGCCCCCTATTACTTGCTTTTAATGTATAGCATCACTTTGCAGTCTATACCTTGTTTGGGACTCAAGTAATGTAAAAACATACTCAAGTGGCAGTCAGGCAACAAAAAATGTTGAAATGTCAATTTAATACTTTACCTCAGGAAAGTACAGTATCAGTGGCAGGTTTTGACTGCTAATTTGATAGAGAATTATACAGGATAAAATCACTATACATGAAGGATGAATGCTTTATTCCTAACTAACTTTGATAAATAAGGGAGTATTGGGCATTAACATGGCAGAATTACAATTTTTTTGGTGCAGCCATGTTTTGAACTCATACTGATTTTGCAATTAGTCCATAAGGCATACATGCATTCCGAACATCTGAGCCCACTGACCTAAAAAATCAAATATTTGATTTTATTGCCAAAATGTATCTCAATCAGTTAGTTTTCAGAAATTATTAATATTGGTTTAGTGACAATTTGTATTTTAGTTCTCTTTGGCTTCCATAAAACAATGTCACAACTGGATTTCAATATATACTACTCTGACTAGCACGAACAATAGTGGAGCTTTAGGATGATCAAAGTTTCTTTTTAAACATGCTCACAGATTATACCTACAGTATGTAAACTCTCTATTTATGCCCTGACTAATAACTCCAAACCTTTACCATAAAGAAATAGACTCATCTTCACCTCCTGCAGGACAAGAAATACAGTACAGTAACCTTTACATCAAGGCTGCAATGTGTATGGTATTATTGTTAGAAAGACCAGGGGGTATAAATCAGTTGTTGAGCATTCGAGTGCATGTCGAGAGGTCCCTGGTTCAAATCCAGGTGCCCCTATAATTTGCTTTTAATGTATAGCGTCCCTTTGCAGTCTATACCTTGTTTGGGACTCAAGTTATGTAAAAACATACTCAAGTGGCAGTCAGGCAACAAAAAATGTTGACATTTCAACTTAATACTTTACCTCAGGAAAGTACAGTATCAGTGGCAGGTTTTTACAGCTACTTTTGATAGAGAATTTTACAGCATAAAATAACTGTACATGAAGGATGAATGCTTTATTCCTAACTAACTTTGATAAATAAGGGAGTATTGGGCATTAACATGGCAGAATTCAAAATTATTTGGTACAGCCATGTTTTCAACTCCGACTGATTTTGCAATTAGTCCATAAGGCATACATGCATTCAGAACATCTGAGCCCACTGACCCAAAATTCAAATATTTTATTTTATTAGCAAAAATGTACCATGATAAAATAGTTTTCAGAAATTATTAATATTGGTTTGGTAACAATTTGTATTTTAGATCAGTTTTGCTTCCATAAAACAATGTCACAACTGGATTTCAATAAATCCTACTCTGACTAGCACTAACTATAGTGGAACTTTAGGATGATCAAAGTTTCTTTTTGAGCATGCTCACAGATTATACCTGCAGTATGTGAACTCTCTAGTTATGCCCTGACTAATAACATTACCATAAAGAAACAGACTCATCTTCACCTCCTGCAGGACAAGAAATACAGTACAGTAACCTTTACATCAAGGCTGCAATGTGTATGTGCTTATAGTGAGAAAGAGCAGGGGGTATAGCTCGGTGGTAGAGCATTCGACTGCAGCTCGAGAGGTCCATGGTTCAAATCCGGGTGACCCCTATTACTTGCTTTTAATGTATAGCATCACTTTGCAGTCTATACCTTGTTTGGGACTCAAGTAATGTAAAAACATACTCAAGTGGCAGTCAGGCAACAAAAAATGTTGAAATGTCAACTTAATACTTTACCTCAGGAAAGTACAGTATCAGTGGCAGGTTTTGACTGCTAATTTGATAGAGAATTATACAGGATAAAATCACTATACATGAAGGATGAATGCTTTATTCCTAACTAACTTTGATAAACAAGGGAGTATTGGGCATTAACATGACAGAATTACAATTTTTTTGGTGCAGCCATGTTTTGAACTCATACTGATTTTGCAATTAGTCCATAAGGCATACATGCATTCCGAACATCTGAGCCCACTGACCTAAAAATCAAATATTTGATTTTATTGCCAAAATGTATCTCAATCAGTTAGTTTTCAGAAATTATTAATATTGGTTTAGTGACAATTTGTATTTTAGTTCTCTTTGGCTTCCATAAAACAATGTCACAACTGGATTTCAATATATACTACTCTGACTAGCACGAACAATAGTGGAGCTTTAGGATGATCAAAGTTTCTTTTTAAACATGCTCACAGATTATACCTACAGTATGTAAACTCTCTATTTATGCCCTGACTAATAACTCCAAACCTTTACCATAAAGAAACAGACTTATCTTCACCTCCTGCAGGACAAGAAATACAGTACAGTAACCTTTACATCAAGGCTGCAATGTGTATGGTCTTTTAGTTAGAAAGACCAGGGGGTATAAATCAGTTGTTGAGTATCGAGTGCATGTCGAGAGGTCCCTGGTTCAAATCTGGGTGCCCCTATAATTTTCTTTTAATGTATAGCGTCCCTTTGCAGTCTATACCTTATTTGGGACTTAAGTAATGTAAAAACATACTCAAGTGGCAGTCAGGCAACAAAAAATGTTGACATTTCAACTTAATACTTTACCTCAGGAAAGTACAGTATCAGTGGCAGGTTTTTACAGCTACTTTTGATAGAGAATTATACAGCATAAAATAACTGTACATGAAGGATGAATGCTTTATTCCTAACTAACTTTGATAAATAAGGGAGTATTGGGCATTAACATGGCAGAATTAAAAATTATTTGGTACAGCCATGTTTTCAACTCCGACTGATTTTGCAATTAGTCCATAAGGCATACATGCATTCAGAACATCTGAGACCACTGACCCAAAATTCAAATATTTTATTTTATTAGCAAAAATGTACCATGATAAAATAGTTTTCAGAAATTATTAATATTGGTTTGGTAACAATTTGTATTTTAGATCAGTTTTGCTTCCATAAAACAATGTCACAACTGGATTTCAATAAATCCTACTCTGACTAGCACTAACTATAGTGGAACTTTAGGATGATCAAACTTTCTTTCTGAGCATGCTCACAGATTATACCTGCAGTATGTGAACTCTCTATTTATGCCCTGACTAATAACTCCAAAGCATTACCATAAAGAAACAGACTCATCTTCACCTCCTGCAGGACAAGAAATACAGTACAGTAACCTTTACATCAAGGCTGCAATGTGTATGTGCTTATAGCGAGAAAGAGCAGGGGGTATAGCTCGGTGGTAGAGCATTCGACTGCAGCTCGAGAGGTCCATGGTTCAAATCCGAGTGACCCCTATTACTTGCTTTTAATGTATAGCATCACTTTGCAGTCTATACCTCGTTTGGGACTCAAGTAATGTAAAAACATACTCAAGTGGCAGTCAGGCAACAAAAAATGTTGAAATGTCAATTTAATACTTTACCTCAGGAAAGTACAGTATCAGTGGCAGGTTTTGACTGCTAATTTGATAGAGAATTATACAGGATAAAATCACTATACATGAAGGATGAATGCTTTATTCCTAACTAACTTTGATAAATAAGGGAGTATTGGGCATTAACATGGCAGAATTACAATTTTTTTGGTGCAGCCATGTTTTGAACTCATACTGATTTTGCAATTAGTCCATAAGGCATACATGCATTCCGAACATCTGAGCCCACTGACCTAAAAATCAAATATTTGATTTTATTGCCAAAATGTATCTCAATCAGTTAGTTTTCAGAAATTATTAATATTGGTTTAGTGACAATTTGTATTTTAGTTCTCTTTGGCTTCCATAAAACAATGTCACAACTGGATTTCAATATATACTACTCTGACTAGCACGAACAATAGTGGAGCTTTAGGATGATCAAAGTTTCTTTTTAAACATGCTCACAGATTATACCTACAGTATGTAAACTCTCTATTTATGCCCTGACTAATAACTCCAAACCTTTACCATAAAGAAATAGACTCATCTTCACCTCCTGCAGGACAAGAAATACAGTACAGTAACCTTTACATCAAGGTTGCAATGTGTATGGTCTTATAGTTAGAAAGACCAGGGGGTATAAATCAGTTGTTGAGCATTCGAGTGCATGTCGAGAGGTCCCTGGTTCAAATCCAGGTGCCCCTATAATTTGCTTTTAATGTATAGCGTCCCTTTGCAGTCTATACCTTGTTTGGGACTCAAGTAATGTAAAAACATACTCAAGTGGCAGTCAGGCAACAAAAAATTTTGACATTTCAACTTAATACTTTACCTCAGGAAAGTACAGTATCAGTGGCAGGTTTTTACAGCTACTTTTGATAGAGAATTTTACAGCATAAAATAACTGTACATGAAGGATGAATGCTTTATTCCTAACTAACTTTGATAAATAAGGGAGTATTGGGCATTAACATGGCAGAATTCAAAATTATTTGGTACAGCCATGTTTTCAACTCCGACTGATTTTGCAATTAGTCCATAATGCATACATGCATTCAGAACATCTGAGCCCACTGACCCAAAATTCAAATATTTTATTTTAATAGCAAAAATGTACCATGATAAAATAGTTTTCAGAAATTATTAATATTGGTTTGGTAACAATTTGTATTTTAGATCAGTTTTGCTTCCATAAAACAATGTCACAACTGGATTTCAATAAATCCTACTCTGACTAGCACTAACTATAGTGGAACTTTAGGATGATCAAAGTTTCTTTTTGAGCATGCTCACAGATTATACCTGCAGTATGTGAACTCTCTATTTATGCCCTGACTAATAACTCCAAAGCATTACCATAAAGAAACAGACTCATCTTCACCTCCTGCAGGACAAGAAATACAGTACAGTAACCTTTACATCAAGGCTGCAATGTGTATGTGCTTATAGTGAGGAAGAGCAGGGGGTATAGCTCGGTGGTAGAGCATTCGACTGCAGCTCGAGAGGTCCATGGTTCAAATCCGAGTGACCCCTATTACTTGCTTTTAATGTATAGCATCACTTTGCAGTCTATACCTCGTTTGGGACTCAAGTAATGTAAAAACATACTCAAGTGGCAGTCAGGCAACAAAAAATTTTGAAATGTCAACTTAATACTTTACCTCAGGAAAGTACAGTATCAGTGGCAGGTTTTGACTGCTAATTTGATAGAGAATTATACAGGATAAAATCACTATACATGAAGGATGAATGCTTTATTCCTAACTAACTTTGATAAATAAGGGAGTATTGGGCATTAACATGGCAGAATTACAATTTTTTTGGTGCAGCCATGTTTTGAACTCATACTGATTTTGCAATTAGTCCATAAGGCATACATGCATTCAGAACATCTGAGCCCACTGACCTAAAAATCAAATATTTGATTTTATTGCCAAAATGTATCTCAATCAGTTAGTTTTCAGAAATTATTAATATTGGTTTAGTGACAATTTGTATTTTAGTTCTCTTTGGCTTCCATAAAACAATGTCACAACTGGATTTCAATATATACTACTCTGACTAGCACGAACAATAGTGGAGCTTTAGGATGATCAAAGTTTCTTTTTAAACATGCTCACAGATTATACCTACAGTATGTAAACTCTCTATTTATGCCCTGACTAATGACTCCATACCTTTACCATAAAGAAACAGACTCATCTTCACCTCCTGCAGGGCAAGAAATACAGTACAGTAACCGTTACATCAAGGCTGCAATGTGTATGGTCTTATAGTTAGAAAGACCAGGGGGTATAAATCAGTTGTTGAGCATTCGAGTGCATGTCGAGAGGTCCCTGGTTCAAATCCAGGTGCCCCTATAATTTTCTTTTAATGTATAGCGTCCCTTTGCAGTCTATACCTTATTTGGGACTTAAGTAATGTAAAAACATACTCAAGTGGCAGTTAGGCAACAAAAAATTTTGACATTTCAACTTAATACTTTACCTCAGGAAAGTACAGTATCAGTGGCAGGTTTTTACAGCTACTTTTGATAGAGAATTATACAGCATAAAATAACTGTACATGAAGGATGAATGCTTTATTCCTAACTAACTTTGATAAATAAGGGAGTATTGGGCATTAACATGGCAGAATTCAAAATGATTTGGTACAGCCATGTTTTCAACTCTGACTGATTTTGCAAATAGTCCATATGGCATACATGCATTCATAACATCTGAGCCCACTGACCCAAAATTCAAATATTTTATTTTATTAGCAAAAATGTACCATGATAAAATAGTTTTCAGAAATTATTAATATTGGTTTGGTAACAATTTGTATTTTAGATCAGTTTTGCTTCCATAAA
Organism: Pseudophryne corroboree; assembly: GCF_028390025.1. Lineage (NCBI taxonomy): Eukaryota > Metazoa > Chordata > Amphibia > Anura > Myobatrachidae > Pseudophryne > Pseudophryne corroboree. The sequence goes on along the minus strand of NC_086444.1, from coordinate 1,006,636,299 downwards.
ACAATGTCACAACTGGATTTCAATAAATCCTACTCTGACTAGCACTAACTATAGTGGAACTTTAGGATGATCAAAGTTTCTTTTTGAGCATGCTCACAGATTATACCTGCAGTATGTGAACTCTCTATTTATGATCTGACTAATAACTCCAAAGCATTACCATAAAGAAACAGACTCATCTTCACCTCCTGCAGGACAAGAAATACAGTACAGTAACCTTTACATCAAGGCTGCAATGTGTATGTGCTTAGAGTGAGAAATAGCATGGGGTATAGCTCAGTGGTAGAGCATTCGACTGCAGATCGAGAGGTCCCTGGTTCAAATCTGGGTGCCCCCTATTACTTGCTTTTAATGTATAGCATCACTTTGCAGTCTATACCTCGTTTGGGACTCAAGTAATGTAAAAACATACTCAAGTGGCAGTCAGGCAACAAAAAATGTTGAAATGTCAATTTAATACTTTACCTCAGGAAAGTACAGTATCAGTGGCATGTTTTGACTGCTAATTTGATAGAGAATTATACAGGATAAAATCACTATACATGAAGGATGAATGCTTTATTCCTAACTAACGTTGATAAATAAGGGAGTATTGGGCATTAACATGGCAGAATTACAATTTTTTTGGTGCAGCCATGTTTTGAACTCATACTGATTTTGCAATTAGTCCATAAGGCATACATGCATTCCGAACATCTGAGCCCACTGACCTAAAAATCAAATATTTGATTTTATTGCCAAAATGTATCTCAATCAGTTAGTTTTCAGAAATTATTAATATTGGTTTAGTGACAATTTGTATTTTAGTTCTCTTTGGCTTCCATAAAACAATGTCACAACTGGATTTCAATATATACTACTCTGACTAGCACGAACAATAGTGGAGCTTTAGGATGATCAAAGTTTCTTTTTAAACATGCTCACAGATTATACCTACAGTATGTAAACTCTCTATTTATGCCCTGACTAATAACTCCAAACCTTTACCATAAAGAAATAGACTCATCTTCACCTCCTGCAGGACAAGAAATACAGTACAGTAACCTTTACATCAAGGCTGCAATGTGTATGGTCTTATAGTTAGAAAGACCAGGGGGTATAAATCAGTTGTTGAGCATTCGAGTGCATGTCGAGAGGTCCCTGGTTCAAATCCAGGTGCCCCTATAATTTGCTTTTAATGTATAGCGTCCCTTTGCAGTCTATACCTTGTTTGGGACTCAAGTAATGTAAAAACATACTCAAGTGGCAGTCAGGCAACAAAAAATGTTGACATTTCAACTTAATACTTTACCTCAGGAAAGTACAGTATCAGTGGCAGGTTTTTACAGCTACTTTTGATAGAGAATTTTACAGCATAAAATAACTGTACATGAAGGATGAATGCTTTATTCCTAATTAACTTTGATAAATAAGGGAGTATTGGGCATTAACATGGCAGAATTCAAAATTATTTGGTACAGCCATGTTTTCAACTCCGACTGATTTTGCAATTAGTCCATAAGGCATACATGCATTCAGAACATCTGAGCCCACTGACCCAAAATTCAAATATTTTATTTTATTAGCAAAAATGTACCATGATAAAATAGTTTTCAGAAATTATTAATATTGGTTTGGTAACAATTTGTATTTTAGATCAGTTTTGCTTCCATAAAACAATGTCACAACTGGATTTCAATAAATCCTACTCTGACTAGCACTAACTATAGTGGAACTTTAGGATGATCAAAGTTTCTTTTTGAGCATGCTCACAGATTATACCTGCAGTATGTGAACTCTCTATTTATGCCCTGACTAATAACTCCAAAGCATTACCATAAAGAAACAGACTCATCTTCACCTCCTGCAGGACAAGAAATACAGTACAGTAACCTTTACATCAAGGCTGCAATGTGTATGTGCTTATAGTGAGAAAGAGCAGGGGGTATAGCTCGGTGGTAGAGCATTCGACTGCAGCTCGAGAGGTCCTTGGTTCAAATCCGAGTGACCCCTATTACTTGCTTTTAATGTATAGCATCACTTTGCAGTCTATACCTCGTTTGGGACTCAAGTAATGTAAAAACATACTCAAGTGGCAGTCAGGCAACAAAAAATGTTGAAATGTCAACTTAATACTTTACCTCAGGAAAGTACAGTATCAGTGGCAGGTTTTGACTGCTAATTTGATAGAGAATTATACAGGATAAAATCACTATACATGAAGGATGAATGCTTTATTCCTAAGTAACTTTGATAAATAAGGGAGTATTGGGCATTAACATGGCAGAATTACAATTTTTTTGGTGCAGCCATGTTTTGAACTCATACTGATTTTGCAATTAGTCCATAAGGCATACATGCATTCAGAACATCTGAGCCCACTGACCTAAAAATCAAATATTTGATTTTATTGCCAAAATGTATCTCAATCAGTTAGTTTTCAGAAATTATTAATATTGGTTTAGAGACAATTTGTATTTTAGTTCTCTTTGGCTTCCATAAAACAATGTCACAACTGGATTTCAATATATACTACTCTGACTAGCACGTACAATAGTGGAGCTTTAGGATGATCAAAGTTTCTTTTTAAACATGCTCACAGATTATACCTACAGTATGTAAACTCTCTATTTATGCCCTGACTAATGACTCCAAACCTTTACCATAAAGAAACAGACTCATCTTCACCTCCTGCAGGACAAGAAATACAGTACAGTAACCTTTACATCAAGGCTGCAATGTGTATGGTCTTATAGTTAGAAAGACCAGGGGGTATAAATCAGTTGTTGAGCATTCGAGTGCATGTCGAGAGGTCCCTGGTTCAAATCCAGGTGCCCCTATAATTTTCTTTTAATGTATAGCGTCCCTTTGCAGTCTATACCTTGTTTGGGACTCAAGTAATGTAAAAACATACTCAAGTGGCAGTCAGGCAACAAAAAATGTTGACATTTCAACTTAATACTTTACCTCAGGAAAGTACAGTATCAGTGGCAGGTTTTTACAGCTACTTTTGATAGAGAATTATACAGCATAAAATAAGTGTACATGAAGGATGAATGCTTTATTCCTAACTAACTTTGATAAATAAGGGAGTATTGGGCATTAACATGGCAGAATTAAAAATTATTTGGTACAGCCATGTTTTCAACTCCGACTGATTTTGCAATTAGTCCATAAGGCATACATGCATTCAGAACATCTGAGCCCACTGACCCAAAATTCAAATATTTTATTTTATTAGCAAAAATGTACCATGATAAAATAGTTTTCAGAAATTATTAATATTGGTTTGGTAACAATTTGTATTTTAGATCAGTTTTGCTTCCATAAAACAATGTCACAACTGGATTTCAATAAATCCTACTCTGACTAGCACTAACTATAGTGGAACTTTAGGATGATCAAACTTTCTTTCTGAGCATGCTCACAGATTATACCTGCAGTATGTGAACTCTCTATTTATGCCCTGACTAATAACTCCAAAGCATTACCATAAAGAAACAGACTCATCTTCACCTCCTGCAGGACAAGAAATACAGTACAGTAACCTTTACATCAAGGCTGCAATGTGTATGTGCTTAGAGTGAGAAATAGCATGGGGTATAGCTCAGTGGTAGAGCATTCGACTGCAGATCGAGAGGTCCCTGGTTCAAATCTGGGTGCCCCCTATTACTTGCTTTTAATGTATAGCATCACTTTGCAGTCTATACCTCGTTTGGGACTCAAGTAATGTAAAAACATACTCAAGTGGCAGTCAGGCAACAAAAAATGTTGAAATGTCAATTTAATACTTTACCTCAGGAAAGTACAGTATCAGTGGCAGGTTTTGACCGCTAATTTGATAGAGAATTATACAGGATAAAATCACTATACATGAAGGATGAATGCTTTATTCCTAACTAACTTTGATAAATAAGGGAGTATTGGGCATTAACATGGCAGAATTACAATTTTTTTGGTGCAGCCATGTTTTGAACTCATACTGATTTTGCAATTAGTCCATAAGGCATACATGCATTCCGAACATCTGAGCCCACTGACCTAAAAATCAAATATTTGATTTTATTGCCAAAATGTATCTCAATCAGTTAGTTTTCAGAAATTATTAATATTGGTTTAGTGACAATTTGTATTTTAGTTCTCTTTGGCTTCCATAAAACAATGTCACAACTGGATTTCAATATATACTACTCTGACTAGCACGAACAATAGTGGAGCTTTAGGATGATCAAAGTTTCTTTTTAAACATGCTCACAGATTATACCTACAGTATGTAAACTCTCTATTTATGCCCTGACTAATAACTCCAAACCTTTACCATAAAGAAATAGACTCATCTTCACCTCCTGCAGGACAAGAAATACAGTACAGTAACCTTTACATCAAGGCTGCAATGTGTATGGTCTTATAGTTAGAAAGACCAGGGGGTATAAATCAGTTGTTGAGCATTCGAGTGCATGTCGAGAGGTCCCTGGTTCAAATCCAGGTGCCCCTATAATTTGCTTTTAATGTATAGCGTCCCTTTGCAGTCTATACCTTGTTTGGGACTCAAGTAATGTAAAAATATACTCAAGTGGCAGTCAGGCAACAAAAAATGTTGACATTTCAACTTAATACTTTACCTCAGGAAAGTACAGTATCAGTGGCAGGTTTTTACAGCTACTTTTGATAGAGAATTTTACAGCATAAAATAACTGTACATGAAGGATGAATGCTTTATTCCTAACTAACTTTGATAAATAAGGGAGTATTGGGCATTAACATGGCAGAATACAAAATTATTTGGTACAGCCATGTTTTCAACTCCGACTGATTTTGCAATTAGTCCATAAGGCATACATGCATTCAGAACATCTGAGCCCACTGACCCAAAATTCAAATATTTTATTTTATTAGCAAAAATGTACCATGATAAAATAGTTTTCAGAAATTATTAATATTGGTTTGGTAACAATTTGTATTTTAGATCAGTTTTGCTTCCATAAAACAATGTCACAACTGGATTTCAATAAATCCTACTCTGACTAGCACTAACTATAGTGGAACTTTAGGATGATCAAAGTTTCTTTTTGAGCATGCTCACAGATTATACCTGCAGTATGTGAACTCTCTATTTATGCCCTGACTAATAACTCCAAAGCATTACCATAAAGAAACAGACTCATCTTCACCTCCTGCAGGACAAGAAATACAGTACAGTAACCTTTACATCAAGGCTGCAATGTGTATGTGCTTATAGTGAGAAAGATAGCTCAGTGGTAGAGCATTCGACTGCAGCTCGAGAGGTCCAGGGTTCAAATCCGGGAGCCCCCTATTACTTGCTTTTAATGTATAGCATCACTTTGCAGTCTATACCTCGTTTGGGACTCAAGTAATGTAAAAACATACTCAAGTGGCAGTCAGGCAACAAAAACTGTTGAAATGTCAACTTAATACTTTACCTCAGGAAAGTACAGTATCAGTGGCAGGTTTTGACTGCTAATTTGATAGAGAATTATACAGGATAAAATCACTATACATGAAGGATGAATGCTTTATTCCTAACTAACTTTGATAAACAAGGGAGTATTGGGCATTAACATGGCAGAATTACAATTTTTTTGGTGCAGCCATGTTTTGAACTCATACTGATTTTGCAATCAGTCCATAAGGCATACATGCATTCAGAACATCTGAGCCCACTGACCTAAAAATCAAATATTTGATTTTATTGCCAAAATGTATCTCAATCAGTTAGTTTTCAGAAATTATTAATATTGGTTTAGTGACAATTTGTATTTTAGTTCTCTTTGGCTTCCATAAAACAATGTCACAACTGGATTTCAATATATACTTCTCTGACTAGCACGAACAATAGTGGAGCTTTAGGATGATCAAAGTTTCTTTTTAAACATGCTCACAGATTATACCTACAGTATGTATACTCTCTATTTATGCCCTGACTAATAACTCCAAACCTTTACCATAAAGAAACAGACTCATCTTCACCTCCTGCAGGACAAGAAATACAGTACAGTAACCTTTACATCAAGGCTGCAATGTGTATGGTCTTATAGTTAGAAAGACCAGGGGGTATAAATCAGTTGTTGAGCGTTCGAGCGCATGTCGAGAGGTCCCTGGTTCAAATCCAGGTGCCCCCTATAATTTGCTTTTAATGTATAGCGTCCCTTTGCAGTCTATACCTCGTTTGGGACTCAAGTAATGTAAAAACATACTCAAGTGGCAGTCAGGCAACAAAAAATGTTGACATTTCAACTTAATACTTTACCTCAGGAAAGTACAGTATCAGTGGCAGGTTTTTACAGCTACTTTTGATAGAAAATTATATAGCATAAAATAACAGTACATGAAGGATGAATGCTTTATTCCTAACTAATTTTGATAAATAGGGGAGTATTGGGCATTAACATGGCAGAATTCAAAATTATTTGGTACAGCCATGTTTTCAACTCCGACTGATTTTGCAATTAGTCCATAAGGCATACATGCATTCAGAACATCTGAGCCCACTGACCCAAAATTCAAATATTTTATTTTCTTAGCAAAAATGTACCATGATAAAATAGTTTTCAGAAATTATTAATATTGGTTTGGTAACAATTTGTATTTTAGATCAGTTTTGCTTGAATAAAACAATGTCAAAACTGGATTTCAATAAATCCTACTCTGACTAGCACTAACTATAGTGGAACTTTAGGATGATCAAAGTTTCTTTTTGAGTATGCTCACAGATTATACCTGCAGTATGTGAACTCTCTATTTATGCCCTGACTAATAACTCCAAAGCATTACCATAAAGAAACAGACTCATCTACACCTCCTGCAGGACAAGAAATACAGTACAGTAACCTTTACATCAAGGCTGCAATGTGTATGGTCTTATAGTGAGAAAGACCAGGGGGTATAAATCAGTTGTTGAGCATTCGAGCGCATGTCGAGAGGTCCCTGGTTTAAATCCAGGTGCCCCCTATAATTTGCTTTTAATGTATAGCGTCCCTTTGCAGTCTATACCTCG